>NC_074694.1:2784779-2809779 GCF_029448725.1 Salvelinus fontinalis
CATCAACCTTTGGACTGAAGAGTTTATCACTGGATTTCAACAAAAATCTTAAAGATGTTGACGTCATCATTCTGCAGGAGACATGGTGTAAGGCTGACATTGTCACTCACTGCCCCACAGGCTACAGAGGTAATTGTGCCGTCACCGAAACACAGCTCTGTCAATAGAGGCAGAGACTCTGGAGGACTGATCATTTGGTACAAAGCCAAACTAGAAAACCGAAATGATCCCTCAAAATTGGTAAATATCAAATTTGATTAAAACTGAAAAAAAGAACTTGTACTGACAGAAAAATATGTGTTCCTTTGCGCAATACATAACCCCCCCCCCCCCCCCCCATTAGAGAAGATCTTCCCCACCCACTATATATCCCCCCTCAGAATCCCCATATTACTCAGAGGAGATCTTCCCCACCCAATATATGTCCTCAGAATCGCCATATTACTTAGAGGAGATCCTCCCCACCCAATATATATCCTCAGAATCCCCATATTACTTAGAGGAGATCTTCCCCACCCAATATATATCCTCAGAATCGCCATATTACTTAGAGGAGATCTTCCCCACCCAATATATATCCCCCCTCAGAATCCCCATATTACTTAGAGGAGATCTTCCCCACCCAATATATATCCCCCCTCAGAATCCCCATATTACTCAGAGGAGATCTTCCCCACCCAATATATATCCCCCCTCAGAATCCCCATATTACTCAGAGGAGATCTTCACCACCCAATATATATCCTCAGAATCCCCATATTACTTAGAGGAGATCTTCACCACCCACTATATATCCCCCCTCAGAATCCCCATATTACTCAGAGGAGATCTTCCCCATCCTTGAGGAAGAGACATGCCATTTCCAGGCCCAGGCCTCATCTGTGGGGACACAAATGTGCTCACAGGAACACTACCTGATGTAACGACCACACGAGGGGACAGCTTTATTACAGGCCATACTGTTTCTAACTGTCTTCATCTCCCCCATAGAAACAACAGTGACAGCACTGATCATATTTACACCCTACAGACCCTGATAGATAAACATGTCCACCAAAATAATACCAACATTTATGCTTGCTTTATCGACTTCCAAAAAGCATTTGATTCTATTTGACATACAGGACTGTTGTACAAAGTTATTGAAAGTGGTATGGGGGGTTAAACATATGACATAAATAAATCAATGTATACTGGCAATATGTGCAGCATTAAAATTGGCAAAAAAATAACCAGGGGTGAGGCCTTCGCCAGGGTTGTAATCTGAGCCCTGCGCTCTTCAATATTTACATCAACAAATTGGTCACAATTTTAGAAAAATCCTCAGCCCCTGGTGTTAGTCTCCACAATTCAGAGGTTAAATGCCTACCCTTCGCAGAGGAACTATGCCTGCTGTCACCCACAGCACATGGCCTACAGCAGAGCCTGGATCTGCTAGAGCAGTACTGCCAGATCTGGGCCCTAGCAGTAAACCTCAAAAAGACTAAAATAATGATTTTCCAGAGAAGATCCAGATCTCAGGGAATTAGACCAAAGTTCTCAATTGGTACAACATATATAGAGTACTGCACACACAAAAATTAGCTAAGTTTAAAAATAAGCTCAACTGGACACGTTAATGAGGCAGTGAATGAACTGAGAGAGAAAGCATGCAGGGCATTCTACGCCATTAATAAACAAATAAAAATTGAAATACCTATTCAAATTTGGCTAAAACTAATTGAATGTGTCATTGAACCAATTGCACTTTATGGCAGCGAGGTGTGGGGTCCACTTGAAAACAAGATATCATTAAATGTGACAAACACCCCATTGAAACCCTGCATGCAGAGTTCTGTAAGATTCTCCTACATGTCCAGAGGAAAACTACAAACAATGCATGCAGGGCAGAATTAGGCCATTATCCACTAATAAAAAAAACGAAAAAAAGAGCAATTAAGTTTTGGAAACATCAAAAATACAGTGACCCCCTCTCATATCATTACCAAGCCCTGCAATGCCAAGAGCTGAGCAAAGAAAAGAGTCCCCTCATCCAGCTGGTCCTGGGGCTGAGTTCACAAACCTGTTCTAATAACACACTGAAGCCTCAGGACGAGAACATCCAATCAATCAGAATAAAACAAATTACAACACAGTCAAAACAAAACTACATTGCTTATTGGGAAACACACGCACAAACACAAAGCAAAATCCAGTGCTATCTGGCCCTAAATCGACAGTACACCGTGGCTAACTATTTGACTATGGTTACTGATCAAAACCTTAGAAAAAACCTTGACAAAGTACAGGCTCAGTGAGCCCAGCCTTGCCATTGAGAAGGGTAGACACAGGAAAACCTGGCTCCCTGTAGAGGAAAGGCTGTGCAACCACTGCACAACAGCAGAACCTGAGACGGAGCTGCATTTCCTGACAAAATGTAAAAAATATAAAGCAATTAGAGAGTGTCATTTTCCCAAATTTGAAACCCTTAATCAAGGTTTCAAAGACCTCTCTAATGAGAGTAGGCTACCCGTCCTGTTGGGGGAGGATGCAGAGAGCTGTGGGTTGGCAGCGCACTAGATTGCTGCCTGCCATAAGATGAGGGACAGTGTCTGACAGACCAACCAACCTGCACATGTACTCTACTGTATGCTTATTGTTATTGTTGAATGTACGGTTATTTTGACACTTGGTTATTGTTGTTACTGTTGTCCCGTTGACAATTTTGATTCTTATTATTTTCGTATGGTAAATATAAGTAAAAGTAAGCATTGTCAATATGTACAACGATAAGTCATGCTAATAAAACAAATTTAATTGAATTGAAAGGAGAGAGAGAGATTGAGAGAGAGAAAAAGAGAGAGAGAGACAGGAGAGATTGAAAGAGAGAGAGAGAGCAGCAGCACTGTAGACTACTTCCTCACCGACCTAAACCCAGAGTCTCTCAGAGCCTTCACAGTCAGCCCACTAACACCTCTCTCAGACCACAGTAAAATCACAGTGTATCTGAGAAGAGCAGAACCCAACCATGAAGCATCACGGCCCAATAAATTACATGGTACTAAACAAGCCTATAGATGGAGTGCAAACAGTACAGACATCTACCAAAAAGCAATTAGTAGCCAAAAAATACAATCTCTCCTGGACAACTTTTTAGCCTTAACATTCTCCTTCAGCAATGAAGGTGTAAATTTGGCCGTTAGAAACAAACTTTATATTTGACAAATTAGCCTCATTGGCTAAAGAAGCATAAGAGCAAACCAAAAATAACAGATAATGAAAAATGGTTTGATAATGATTGCAAAAATCTAAGAAAATCATTGAGAAATATATCTAATCAAAAACACAGAGAACCAGACAACAAAAATATACGCCTTCAATATGGGGAAACACTTAAGCAATACAAACGCACCCTAAGAACAAAAAAGGAACAGCACATTAGAAATCAGATGGATGGAATTGAGGAATCCATAGAATCAAACCACTTCTGGGAGAATTGGAATAAATTAAACAAACCTCATCATGAGGAATTGGCTATCCAAAATGGGGATATGTGGAGAAATCACTTTGCAAACCTCTACAGCAATATAACAAAGAGCCCAGAACAAAAAGATATACAAGAAAAATTACAAATCCTTGAATTAGCAGTCAAAGACTATCAGAATCCTGTAGATACCCCAATTACAGAAGAAGAATTATTGGAAAAACTATGCAATCTCCAACCCAAAAAGGCCTGTGGTGCTGATGGTATTTTAAATGAAATTATCAAATATACAGACCACAAATTCAAATTGGCTATACTCAAACTCTTCAACATTATCCTCACTGCAGGTATTTTCTCCGATATTTGGAACCAGGGATTGATCACACCAATCTATAAAAACGGAGACAAATTTGACCCAAATAATTACAGAGGAATTTGCGTTAACAGCAACTTGGGGAAAATTCTCTGCAGTATTATAAATAGCAGACTACATCATTTCCTTGACGAACACAACGTCCTGAGCAGAAGCCAGATTGAATTTCTCAAAAATTATCGTACAACAGACCACATTTACACCCTCCACACTCTAATTGATAAACAAGTTAACCAAAACAAAGGCAAAATCTACTCGTGTTTTGTAGATTTCAAGAAAGCATTTGATTCAATTTGGCACGAAGGTCTTTTTTATAAACTAATAGAAAGTGGTATTGGAGGGAAAACATATGATTTTATTAAATCAATGTACACTAAAAACAAATGTGCGGTTAAAATTGGCAACAAGCAAACAGACTTCTTCTCTCAGGGGTGGGGAGTGAAACAGGGCTGCCCAATAAGTCCAACACTATTTAACATCTACATTAATGAATTGGCAAAAACATTAGAAGAATCGGCAGCACCTGGTATCACCCTACACAACACTGAAATCAAGTGTCTGCTGTACGCAGATGACCTGGTGCTGCTGTCTCCCACTAAAGAGGGGTTACAGCAGCACCTAGATCGTCTTCACAGGTTCTGTCAGACCTGGGCTCTGACCGTTAACCTAAAAAAAACGAATATAATGTTATTCCAAAAAAGGTCGGGAAATAAGGATGACAAATATAAATTATATTTGGACACTGTTCTATTAGAACACACCAAAAACTACACATATCTAGGACTAAATATGAGCAACACAGGTAGCTTTCACATGGCTGTGAATGAGCTGAGAGACAAAGCAAGAAGAGAATTCTATGCCATTAAAAGGAACATCAAAATTGAAATTCCAATTAGAATCTGGCTCAATTTTTCAATCAGTTATAGAACCAATTGCTCTATATGGCAGTGAAGTATGGGGTCCACTCTCTAATAATGAATTCACCAAATGGGACAAACATCCAACTGAAATATTGCATGCAGAGTTTTGCAAGACTGTATTGCAAGTACAAAGAAAAACTCCAAATAACGCATGTAGGGCAGAATTGGGCCAATACCCCCTCCTCATTCGAATAGAAAAAAGAGCCATCAAATTTTACAACCATCTAAAAACAAGTGACCCTAAAACATTCCATCACACAGCTCTACAATGTCAAGAGATGAAACCAGAGAAGAGTCCCCTCAGCCAGCTGGTTCTGAGGCTCAGTTCACCAACCCAAACCAACCCCATAGAGCCTCGGGACAGCCCTCAGAAAATCTGGCCCAACCAAATCATCACAAAACAAAATGAAAAATATATCACCTATTGGAAAGACACCACAAAAAATCAAAGTAAACTTCAATGCTATTTGGCTCTAAACAGACAGTACATGGTGGCAGACTATCTGACCACTGTGACTGATAGAAAACTGAGGAAAACATTGACTAGGTACAGACTCAGTGAGCACCGTCTGGCTATAGAGACCGGTCGTCACAGACAAACCTGGCTGCCCAGAGAGGACAGGCTGTGCTCACTCTGCTCCAGGGGAGAGGTAGAGACAGAGGTGCATTTCCTACTACACTGTGACAAATACTCAGACCTTAGAGCATATTTCTTTCCCAAAATTATAACTCAATACAAAGTATTTGAAACTATAAAAGATGAAGAAAAAATCAAATATTTATTGGGTGAAAAGCCAAAATGTGCAGTTTTGGCAGCCAAATATGTATCCTCCTGCCATAACCTGAGGGAGAGCCAGTGAAAAATCCCATTTAGCTTAGTTTTGTTTTGTCTTTCATACCAGGTTATATGTCTTCTCAAGTCATGTTGACACTGGTCTACTACCATTGATTTAATGTATTGTTCTGATTAATATTGTTGTTGTAGTTGTTGTTAATGGTGATCCCATGTCCACTACTACTAGTATTATTACTGTTGGTCCCACCATTTATTTATATATAAATATATATATATTTTGTATATATATACATATATATTTGATTTTTATTTTTCGATATGTATACTTTGACAATGTAAGTAATAATGAACTTGCCATGTCAATAAAGTCAATTGAATTGAATTGAATTGAATTGAGAGAGAGACAGGAGAGATTGAACGAGAGAGAGAGAGAGAGAAGAGAGATTGAACGAGAGAGAGAGAAACAGAGAGAGACAAAGAGAGAGAGAGAGGGAGAGAGAGAGAGAGAGAGAGAAACAGAGAGAGAGAAAGGAGAGAGAGAGAGGGACAGAGAAAGAGAGAGAGATAGATAGAGAGAGAGAGAGACATATGGAGCAAGATACAGAGAAAGAGAGAGAGAATGAACAAGAGAGACAGAGACAGAAAGACACAGACAGACAGACAGACAGACAGACAGACAGACAGACAGACAGAGAGACAGACAGACAGACAGACAGACAGACAGACAGACAGACAGACAGACAGACAGAGAGACAGACAGACAGACAGACAGACAGACAGACAGACAGACAGACAGACAGACAGGATGGGTGGAACGCAGGCCTATAATCAAAGTAGAGTGCTCCATTTGACGCTGGTTCGTTTTGTTTCTCACACTAATGCATTCAATTATTGTTCAGACCAGGAAGAGAAGAGGGATGTATTGCTCAGAACATAATTGTTGGGTGATCATGTAAGGTGAATAGGAGAACAGGAGAACAGGATCCCTAGACCCCCTATAGTTGCATGTTCCTTCATATACAATTGTCTCATATATGGGCAACGCAAGGTGATATGAAAACCAAGTTAATCATTGGAAATAGAACACTGGAAATATAATCATTCTGTTTGGTAAATACACAGGAAATACGTACACAGTATTTTGCCGTTCGGATCACCAATTCAAAATGCTATGGCAAGGAGATGCGTTTATCTTCAGTTTCTGGGAGCATTTAGTTTAATTTCTATTTCAGATAATCCTGGAAACATTCCCAACCAGCTAGCTTCCTTCACTGCTCATCGTCTGTCTGTCCATTCCTCCATATCCCTCTGTCTCTGTCTCTGTCTCTGTCTCTGTCTCTGTCTCTCTCTCTCTCTCTCTCTCTCTCTCTCTCTCTCTCTCTCTCTGTCCCTGGTAACCATTAAAGAGAGATGCCCTGTCCCTAGTAACCATTAAAGAGAGGTGCCCTGTCCCTGGTAACCATTAAAGAGAGGTGCCCTGTCCCTAGTAACTGTTAAAGAGAGGTGCCCTGTCCCTAGTAACTGTTAAAGAGAGGTGCCCTGTCCCTAGTAACTGTTAAAGAGAGGTGTCCTGTCCCTAGTAACCATTAAAGAGAGGTGCCCTATCCCTGGTAACCATTAAAGAGAGGTGCCCTGTCCCCAGTAAACATTAAAGAGAGGTGCCCTGTCCCTGGTAACCATTAAAGAGAGGTGCCCTGTCCCTAGTAACCATTAAAGAGAGGTGCCCTGTACCTAGTAACCATTAAAGAGAGGTGCCCTGTCCCTAGTAACCATTAAAGAGAGGTGCCCTGTCCCTAGTAACCATTAAAGAGAGGTGCCCTGTCCCTGGTAACCATTAAAGAGAGGTGCCCTGTCCCTGGTAACCATTAAAGAGAGGTGCCCTGTCCCCAGTAAGCATTAAAGAGAGGTGCCCTGTCCCTGGTAACCATTGAAGAGAGATGCCCTGTCCCTAGTAACCATTAAAGAGAGGTGCCCTGTCCCTGGTAACTGTTAAAGAGATGTGCCATGTCCCTAGTAATCATTAAAGAGAGGTGCCCTGTACCTAGTAACCATTAAAGAGAGGTGCCCTGTCCCTAGTAACCATTAAAGAAAGGTGCCCTGTACCTAGTAACCATTAAAGAGAGCTGCCCTATCCCTGGTAACCATTAAAGAGAGATGCCCTGTCCCTAGTAACCATTAAAGAAAGGTGCCCTGTACCTAGTAACCATTAAAGAGAGCTGCCCTATCCCTTGTAACCATTAAAGAGAGATTCCCTGTCCATAGTAACCATTAAAGAGAGGTGCCCTGTCCCTAGTAACTGTTAAAGAGAGGTGCCCTGTCCCTAGTAACCATTAAAGAGAGGTGCCCTGTCCCTAGTAACTGTTAAAGAGAGGTGCCCTGTCCCTAGTAACTGTTAAAGAGAGGTGCCCTGTCCCTGGTAACCATTAAAGAGAGGTGCCCTGTCCCTGGTAACCATTAAAGAGAGGTGCCCTGTCCCTGCTAACTGTTAAAGAGAGGTGCCCTGTCCCTGGTAACTGTTAAAGAGAGGTGCCCTGTCCCTAGTAACCATTAAAGAGAGGTGCCCTGTCCCTGGTAACCATTAAAGAGAGGTGCCCTGTCCCTAGTAACCATTAATGAGAGGTGTCCTGTCCCTAGTAACCATTAAAGAGAGGTGCCCTGTCCCTAGTAACCATGAAAGAGAGGTGCCCTGTCCCTGGCAACCATGTAAGAGAGGTGACCTCTCCCTAGAAACCATTACAGAGAGATGCCCTGTACCTATTAACCATTATAGAGAGGTGCTTTGTACCTAGTAACCATTAAAGAGAGGTGCCCTGTACCTAGTAACCATTAAAGAGAACTGCCCTATCCCTGGTAACCATGAAAGAGAGATGCCCTGTCCCTGGTAACCATTAAAGAGTGGTGCCCTGTACCTTGTAACCATTAAAGAGAGGTGCCCTGTCCCTAGTAACCATTAAAGAGAGGTGCCCTGTCCCTAGTAACCATTAAAGAGAGGTGCCCTGTCCCTAGTAACCATTAAAGAGGGGTGCCCTGTACCTAGTAACCATTAAAGAAAGGTTCCCTGTCCCTAGTAACCATTAAAGAGAGGTGCCCTGTCCCTAGTAACCATTAAAGAGAGGTGCCCTGTCCCTGTTGAAGAGCGACTGACCCTGAAAGCCAACTAATCCCTTTAAAACAGCCTATGTGCCATCGATATTAGTCAAACATTTATGATTGTGTCAAAATTGACTGCAAAGTGTATTAAGAACATTTTGTGAACATTTTGATTCTATGATGTGCACGGGTATCCGAATTTTCGAATGAACGTTTCAATTCGAATACTTGTGTGAGTATACCAATATATATATATATATATATTTTTTAAAACTTTTATTTAACTAGGCAAGTTAGTTTAGAACAAATTCTTATTTACATTGACGGCCTACCAAAAGGAGAAAGGCCTCCTGTGTGCTTGGGGGCTGGGATTAACAATAAAAAATAAATGAATATGTAGGACAAAATACACATCATGACAAGAGACACAACACTACATAAAGAGAGACCTATCCCAACAACATGGTAGCAAAACAACATGTCAGTTTAACACTGTTTAACAGAAAAACGCTTTTTCTAAATGTAATGAAAATATCCATGTGACATTGTTACTTACAAGGATATACCATGACATTTCAAATGATCAAACAAACGTTTTAATGTATTTTTTTAAATGACGTGCACAGTGTGCCCCACCCATAAAAAGACCAGTAGCCGACCAATAGCGTTCAAGTGTGTAGCTTGTTGGACAATCAAAGCTGCAAAGAGGATCAATGTGTACCAAGTGGAGTGAGAGTTCACTAATGTAATGCAAGATGGAATAAAATGAGGGAATTAAAAGTTAGTTAAATGAGGAGGGATTAGTAGGCTAGTGGTTAGTAGGCTAGTGGTTAGTAGGCTAGTGGGGTGGCAGGTAGCCTAGTGGTTAGAGCAGGTAGCCTAGTGGTTAGAGCAGGTAGCCTAGTGGTTAGAGAAGGTAGCTTAGGGGTTAGAGGCAGGTAGGCTAATGGTTAGAGCAGGTAGCCTAGTGGTTAGAGCAGGTAGCCTAGTGGTTAGAGGCAGGTACCCTAGTGGTTAGAGGCAGGTAGCCTAATGGTTAGAACAGGTAGCCTAGTGGTTAGAGACAGGTAGCCTATTGGTTAGAGACAGGTAACCTAGTGGTTAGAGACATGTATCCTAGGGGTTAGAGACAGGTAGCCAAGTGGTTAGAGCGTTGGACTAGTAACTGAGAAGGTGCAAGATTGAATCCCTGAGCTGACAATGTGAAAATATGTCGTTTTTCCTCTGAACAAGCCAGGTAACCCACTGTTCCCAGGCCGTCATTGTAAATAAGAATTTGTTCTTTAACTGACTTGCCTAGTTAAATAAAGGTAAAAAAAAAAAAAAAAACTAGCAACCAACAGCTATTGTTTCATCTGAAGGGGGTTGTGGAGGAAGGACAGCAATTAAGCTAGCTACTATATCTATAGCATGTTGGCCAAGGTAGCGCCGTTACCAACAGACAACATGCTGATAGACACAGTATCTGTATCGGCTGGGATTGACAATGAAAGGTTCACATTGGTATATTAGCAGAACACTTCTTCTATGGTGTCATGTAAAGGGTTGGCGTATACTACATGGACCTGTTACTACAACATATTCAACGCTTCCTCTGGCATCTCACCGTACATCTGCCTGTAGTTATTGAACTCAACCTGTAGGAGGTTTTGTTCGTTGTTGTGATTGAGTAGGTTGGGGGGGGGGGGGGTGGGGAGTTCTGACAGATGGGTGTGTCATAATTGTGGCAACCGAGAAACACCCACATCAAACAACAACATGTCCCCCGGGAACCCTTAAAGTCTGGCAACAGAGGTGCCCTGTCCCCGGGAACCCTTAAAGTCTGGCAACAGAGGTGCCCTGTCCCCGGGAACCCTTAAAGTCTGGCAACAGAGGTGCCCTGTCCCCGGTAACCCTTAAAGTCTGGCAACAGAGGTGCCCTGTCCCCGGGAACCCTTAAAGTCTGGCAACAGAGGTGCCCTGTCCCCGGGAACCCTTAAAGTCTGGCAACAGAGGTGCCCTGTCCCCGGGAACCCTTAAAGTCTGGCAACAGAGGTGCCCTGTCCCCGGGAACCCTTAAAGTCTGGCAACAGAGGTGCCCTGTCCCCGGGAACCCTTAAAGTCTGGCAACAGAGGTGCCCTGTCCCCGGGAACCCTTAAAGTCTGGCAACAGTGGTGCCCTGTCCCCGGGAACCCTTAAAGTCTGGCAACAGAGGTGCCCTGTCCCCGGGAACCCTTAAAGTCTGGCAACAGAGGTGCCCTGTCCCCGGGAACCCTTAAAGTCTGGCAACAGAGGTGCCCTGTCCCCGGGAACCCTTAAAGTCTGGCAACAGAGGTGCCCTGTCCCCGGGAACCCTTAAAGTCTGGCAACAGAGGTGCCCTGTCCCCGGTAACCCTTAAAGTCTGGCAACAGAGGTGCCCTGTCCCCGGGAACCCTTAAAGTCTGGCAACAGAGGTGCCTTTCCCCGGGAACCCTTAAAGTCTGGCAACAGAGGTGCCCTGTCCCCGGTAACCCTTAAAGTCTGGCAACAGAGGTGCCCTGTCCCCGGGAACCCTTAAAGTCTGGCAACAGAGGTGCCCTGTCCCCGGGAACCCTTAAAGTCTGGCAACAGAGGTGCCCTGTCCCCGGGAACCCTTAAAGTCTGGCAACAGAGGTGCCCTGTCCCCGGGAACCCTTAAAGTCTGGCAACAGAGGTGCCCTGTCCCCGGGAACCCTTAAAGTCTGGCAACAGGGGTGCCCTGTCCCCGGGAACCCTTAAAGTCTGGCAACAGGGGTGCCCTGTCCCCGGGAACCCTTAAAGTCTGGCAACAGGGGTGCCCTGTCCCCGGGAACCCTTAAAGTCTGGCAACAGGGGTGCCCTGTCCCCGGGAACCCTTAAAGTCTGGCAACAGGGGTGCCCTGTCCCCGGGAACCCTTAAAGTCTGGCAACAGAGGTGCCCTGTCCCCGGGAACCCTTAAAGTCTGGCAACAGAGGTGCCCTGTCCCCGGGAACCCTTAAAGTCTGGCAACAGAGGTGCCCTGTCCCCGGGAACCCTTAAAGTCTGGCAACAGGGGTGCCCTGTCCCCGGGAACCCTTAAAGTCTGGCAACAGGGGTGCCCTGTCCCCGGGAACCCTTAAAGTCTGGCAACAGGGGTGCCCTGTCCCCGGGAACCCTTAAAGTCTGGCAACAGGGGTGCCCTGTCCCCGGGAACCCTTAAAGTCTGGCAACAGGGGTGCCCTGTCCCCGGGAACCCTTAAAGTCTGGCAACAGGGGTGCCCTGTCCCCGGGAACCCTTAAAGTCTGGCAACAGGGGTGCCCTGTCCCCGGGAACCCTTAAAGTCTGGCAACAGAGGTGCCCTGTCCCCGGTAACCCTTAAAGTCTGGCAACAGAGGTGCCCTGTCCCCGGTAACCCTTAAAGTCTGGCAACAGAGGTGCCCTGTCCCCGGTAACCCTTAAAGTCTGGCAACAGAGGTTCCCTGTCCCCCGGTAACCCTTAAAACCTGTTGGGGATGGGGGCGCTGTTTAGACTATTTATGCTAATTTGGCTAATTTTTGAAACGGCTTCCCACAAAATCCTTGATCGTACAATATGCATATTATTATTATTATTGGATAGAAAACAGTCTATAGTTTCTATAGGAGTTGAAATTTTGTCTCTAAGTGGAACAGAGCCCATTCTACAGCAATTTCCCTGACATGGAGTCAGATTTGAGGAATGTTGGCCACTCTTCTGAAGTCAGTTAAAAGGGCACTGTCATTGCTATGACTATACGGACACTTCTTACGTCTTCCCCTGGATGCCTTTACGTGATGACGATTCCAATGGGGTCGATTGCGCGTTCACAGGCCCTACAAATGAAAAAACCCTGAAGCTAGTCATTCTTTTGGAGCTGCGTAACGCGCGTGCTGGACACCGACCCGCTCCTGTTCCAAGCGTTAGTTTAGCCTGTTATATTTCTCCGGTCATCTTTTCACTCGTTATAGGAGTTAAAAACATCATAAGGTAGTTAATTTAAAGCGTTTTATAGCAATTTATATCCGTTTAGTGCGATTTTGGGACATTTATTTTTGCAACGATGTGAAAAGTTGGGCACGCTTTTCAGTTCATCCCGAACGCAGTTGACATTTCCACATGGCAAGAGGACAGCTTTCCACCAAAAGACGATTTCTCCCAAGAAAGGATCCTTTGCCCAAGATACTGATGGAAGAACAGCTCAAGGTAGGACATTTTTATTATGATAAATCGTGTTTCTGTCGAAACATTTTAGTGGCTTAGGACGCCATGTTTTTTGACGTAGCTTCGCTTGGCGCAAACTGTATTGAAAAGTAAGGATAAATTAAAAAATGTAATAACGCAATTGTATTAAGAATTAAATTGTCTATCAATCCCTGTCCACCCTATATTTTTTAGTCACGTTTATGAGTATTTATGTATAAGAGTAGATCACTGTCTAAGTGGCGCAAGGACTTTTTCTTTACCAGCTTGTCTACATTTCACATTGTCTAACCATGATTTTGGTGGCTAAATATAAACATTTTCGATCAAACTGTATATGCATGTTGTAATGTGATGTTACAGGAGTGTCATCGGAAGAATTCTGAGAAGGTTAGTGAAAAAATTAATATCTTTTGGCGATGTTGACTTTTATCGCTCACTTTGGCTAGAATCAATGCTGGGCTGCTAATTGCTATGTGCTAAGCTAATATAACGATTTATTGTGTTTTCGCTGTAAGACACTTAGAAAATCTGAAATATTGTCTGTATTCACAGGATCTGTGTCTTTCGATTCGTGTATGCTGTGTATTTTTACGAAATGTTTGATGATTAGTAGTTAGGTAAACACGTTGCTCATTGTAATTATTCTAGTCCATTTGTGACGGTGGGTGCAATTGTAAACTATGCCATCTACCTGAAATATGCACTTTTTTCTAACAAAACCTATCCCATACCATAAATATGTTATCAGACTGTCATCTAATGAGTTTTTTTGTTGGTTAGGGGCTATAAATATCTTAGTTTAGCCGAATTGGTGATGGCTACTGGTGTTGGTGGACAAATAAAAGATGGTGGATTATGCTAATGTGTTTTTAGGTAATAGATGTACATCTTTACATATTGTGTCTTCCCTGTAAAACATTTTAAAAATCGGAAATGTTGACTGGATTCACAAGATCTGTGTCTTTCATTAGCTGTATTGGACTTTAATGTGTGAAAGTTAAATATTTTAAAAAAATATTTTTTTTGAATTTCGCGGCACTGGTTTTTCAGTGGGGGGGGGGGGGTGTGCCGCTAGCGCCACGCTGATCCTAGACAGGTTAAAGTCTGGCAACAGAGGTGCCCTGTCCCCGGTAACCCTAAAAGTCTGGCAACAGAGGTGCCCTGTCCCCGGTAACCCTTAAAGTCTGGCAACAGGGGTGCCCTGTCCCCGGGAACCCTTAAAGTCTGGCAACAGTGGTGCCCTGTCGCCGGGAACCCTTAAAGTCTGGTAACAGAGGTGACCTGTCCCCAGGACCCCTTAAAGTCTGGTAACAGAGGTGCCCTGCCCCCAGGACCCCTTAAAGTCTGGTAACAGAGGTGCCCTGTCCACCGGTAACCCTTAAAGTCTGGCAACAGAGGTGCCCTGTCCCCGCTAACCCTTAAAGTCTGGCAACAGAGGTTTTGCCAGACCTGTGCCAGGTTTTCTCCTAGCAGAAGTCGACTAGGCCAAGATGACGTCTGTGCCTCGCATTACCCCTTAAAAGATCTTCGCTTGAAAAACTTGAAAAAAGGTCCGACAGTACTGTACTTTCCCTCTTGAGACGCCGTAGCCACTTCCAATAAAATAGGCTGAATTAATCTAAGATCATTTAAGAAATCTGTAATGTAATGTTGACGTTTTTGCCGAGGTGATCTTCGTCGCTCTATTTTACATCTAACTAAGATGTTTGGTGCAGTATATCTAGAGTGAAAAAATTTGCATGAAAACGAGTCGTCTATCGTTGAACGACAACAAACACTTTATTGACGAATCTCTACTGTTGACCAATCACAGACGAAGGGGCGTAGACTTCGGCGACCAAACTTCGGCTCCAGAGAAAAAAAAACGATGTGCACGAACAGCCGAAGACCAATACAGACCTAAATGTATAATATACACGCCAAACTCTTTCAGATGGGAAGCATGCAGAAGTCTTAAGGCCGTTAGGATTGTCAAGCGTTTGCTTGCCGACAGTACTTACCGCATTGGCCCTCTGCAGCCCACTACAGGAAACTGCTTCATAGAAACAAATCAATTATGATTTAATTATAAAGTTACTAGCTACAGTGGCCAGATAGCTTGGCTTGGAGGAGTCCTTTTGTGTTTTGTGCATTGTGTCTCTGCACTTATCTAGCTACCGTGATCCTATACATATGAATATGAAGTGTGACTGGCTCATTTAGCAAGGTGCAAAGGGTTAACAGTTACCAAGGACAGGGCACCTCTCTCTAATGGTTGCTAGGGACAGGGCACCTCTCTTTAATGGTTGCTAGGGACAGGGCACCACTCTTTAACAGTTACCAGGTACAGGGCACCTCTCTTTAATGGTTACCAGGGACAGGGCACCTCTCTTTAATGGTTACTAGGGACAGGGCATCTCTCTTTAATGGTTACTAGGGACAGGGCACCTCTCTTTAATGGTTACCAGGTACAGGGCATCTCTCTTTAATGGTTACTAGGGACAGGGCACCTCTCTTTAATGGTTACTAGGGACAGGGCACCTCTCTTTAATGGTTACTAGGGACAGGACACATCTCTTTAATGGTTACTTGGGACAGGGCAACTCTCTTTAATGGTTACCAGGACAGGACACATCTCTTTAATGGTTGCTAGGGACAGGGCACCTCTCTTTAATGGTTGCTAGGGACAGGGTGCCTCTCTTTAATGGTTGCTAGGGACAGGGCACCTCTCTTTAACAGTTACCAGGAACAGGGCACCTCTCTTTAATGTTTACTAGGGACAGGGCCCTCTCTTTAACAGTTACCAGGGACAGGGCACCTCTCTTTAATGGTTTCTAGGGACAGGGCACCTCTATTTAATGGTTACCAGGGACAGGGCATCTCTCTTTAATGGTTACTAGGGACAGGGCACCTCTAACAGTTACCAGGTACAGGGCACCTCTCTTTAACAGTTACCAGGTACAGGGCACCTCTCTTTAATGGTTGCTAGGGACTGGGCATCTCTCTTTAACAGTTACCAGGTACAGGGCACCTCTCTTTAACAGTTACCAGGGACAGGGCACCTCTCTTTAATGGTTGCTAGGGACAGGGCACCTCTCTTTAATGGTTACCAGGGACAGGGAACCTCTAAAAGTTACCAGGTACAGGGCACCACTCTTTAACAGTTACTAGGGACAGGGCACCTCTCTTTAATGGTTACCAGGGACAGGGAACCTCTAAAAGTTACCAGGTACAGGGCATCTCTCTTTAATGGTTACTAGGGACAGGGCACCTCTAACAGTTACCAGGTACAGGGCACCTCTCTTTAACAGTTACCGGGTACAGGGCACCTCTCTTTAATGGTTGCTAGGGACTGGGCATCTCTCTTTAACAGTTACCAGGTACAGGGCACCTCTCTTTAATGGTTACCAGGGACAGGGCACCTCTCTTTAATGGTTACCAGTGACAGGGCATCTCTCTTTAATGGTTACTGGGGAAAGGGCACCTCTCTTTAATGGTTACCAGGGACAGGGCACCTCTCTTTAACAGTTACCATGTACAGGGCATCTCTCTTTAATGGTTACTAGGGACAGGGCACCTCTCTTTAACAGTTACTAGGGACAGGATGCCTCTCTTTAACAGTTACTAGGCACAGGGCATCTCTCTTCAATGGTTACCAGGGACAGGGCACCTCTCTTTAATGGTTACTAGGGACAGGGCACCTCTCTTTAATGGTTGCTAGGGACAGGGCAACTCTCTTTAATGGTTACTAGGGACAGGGTATCTCTGTTTAACACTATCTAGGGACAGGGCACCACTCTTTAATGGTTACTAGGGACAGGGCACCTCTATTTAATGGTTACTGGGGACAGGGCACCTCTCTTTAATGGTTGCTAGGGACAGGGCACCTCTCTTTAACAGTTACCAGGGACAGGGCACCTCTCTTTAACAGTTACTAGGGACAGGACACCTCTCTTTAACAGTTACTAGGGACAGGGCACCTCTCTTTAATGGTTACTAGGGACAGGGCACCTCTCTTTAACAGTTACTAGGGACAGGGCATCTCTCTTTAACAGTAACTAGGGACAGGGCACCTCTCTTTAGCAGTAACTGGGGACAGGGCATCTCTCTTTAACAGTAACTAGGGACAGGGCATCTCTCTTTAATGGTTATTAGGGACAGGGCATCTCTCTTTAATGGTTACTAGGGACAAGATGCCTCTCTTTAATAGTTACTAGGGACAGTGCACATCTCTTTAATGGTTACTAGGGACTGGTCAACTCTCTTTAATGGTTGCTGGGGACCGCTCACCTCTCTTTAATGGTTACTAGGGACCGGTCCCTTCTCTTTAATGGTTACCAGAGACAGGGCAACTCTCTTTGTTACCAGGGACCGGTCACCTCTCTTTAATGGTTACCAGGGACAGGTCACTTCTATTGAATGGTTACTAGGGACAGGGTGTCATGTAAAAATCTTCCCATTGTATACATTTTTTGTAAAATGTTTCACATCGTGAGTCTGTGTGGATGGCTGAGCTCCTGTGGTTGTTTCATTCACACCCCTCCCGTATCCTTTATTTAGCTAGCTAACTGGCATACGTAGCTGTAAACTGGTCGAGATGGCTTATTCTCATAGGTGTGCCGTCCTGACTTGTTTCTGTAGCTGAATAACTAACCAACTAAGTATCAAAAATACGTAGCACCCAAGTCTTTGCAATCGCAAAAACACATCTCTCCTCAAATCAACCCTCAGCACTTTGACGAGCGAGTCCTGGTATTTATACGCTGACCTCACACCTCATCAAGCTTCTGGCTACCATTGATTGGCAGATGTGTGAAGCAAATGCGCACGTCCATAGAACAGATTTTCGAGGTCGAGGGAGGGTTCGAGAGAATCATGCACATAAACTAAGCCATCCACATAAAGAGATGAGCTCAGCCATCCACATATAGAGATGAGCTCAGCAATCCACATATAGAGATGAGCTCAGCAATCCACATAAAGAGATGAGCTCAGTCATTCACATATAGATATGAGCTCAGCCATCCACATAAAGAGATGAGCTCAGCCATCCACATAAAGAGATGAGCTCAGCCATCCACATAAAGAGATGAGCTTAGCCATCCACATAAAGAGATGAGCTCAGCCATCCACATAAAGAGATGAGCTCAGCCATCCACATAAAGAGATGAGGTCAGCCATCCACATAAAGAGATGAGCTCAGCCATCCACATAAAGAGATGAGCTCAGCCATCCACATAAAGAGATGAGCTCAGCCATTTACATAAAGAGATGAGCTCAGCCATTTACATAAAGAGATGAGCTCAGCCATCCACATAAAGAGATGAGGTCAGCCATCCACATAAAGAGATGAGCTCAGCCATCCACATAAAGAGATGAGCGTACAATTATTGAACTGGGACCATTTTACAGCATGATATTACATCCAGAACACGATCAGAGCGATTGGGAACTAGTTCACGCTGGGAAGATTTTTACATGACACAGGGCACCTCTCTTTAAGGGTTACTAGGGCGAGGGCATCTCTGTTTAAGGGTTACTAGGGACAGGGCATCTCTGTTTAAGGGTTACTAGGGACAGGGCATCTCTGTTTTTAGGGTTACAAGGGACAGGGCATCTTTGTTAAAGGGTTACTAGGGACAGGGCATCTCTGTTTAAGGGTTACTAGGGACAGGGCATCTCTGTTTAAGGGTTACTAGGGACAGGGCATCTTTGTTAAAGGGTTAATAGGGACAGGGCATCTCTGTTTAAGGGTTACTAGGGACAGGGCATCTCTGTTTAAGGGTTACTAGGGACAGGGCATCTCTGTTTAAGGGTTACTAGGGACAGGGCATCTCTGTTTAAGGGTTACTAGGGACAGGGCATCTCTGTTTAAGGGTTACTAGGGACAGGGCATCTCTGTTTAAGGGTTACTAGGGACAGGGCATCTCTGTTTTTAGGGTTACTAGGGACAGGGCATCTCTGTTTAAGGGTTACTAGGGACAGGGCATCTCTGTTTAAGGGTTACTAGGGACAGGGCATCTCTGTTTTTAGGGTTACTAGGGACAGGGCATCTTTGTTAAAGGGTTAATAGGGACAGGGCATCTCTGTTTAAGGGTTACTAGGGACAGGGCATCTCTGTTTAAGGGTTACTAGGGACAGGGCATCTCTGTTTACAGGTTACTAGGGACAGGGCATCTCGGTTTAAGGGTTACTAGGGACAGGGCATCTCTGTTTAAGGGTTACTAGGGACAGGGCATCTCTGTTTAAGGGTTACTAGGGACAGGGCATCTCTGTTTAAGGGTTACTAGGGACAGGGCATCTCTGTTTAAGGGTTACTAGGGACAGGGCATCTCTGTTTAAGGGTTACTAGGGTCAGGACACCTCTGTTTAAGGGTTACTAGGGACAGGGCATCTCTGTTTAAGGGTTACTAGGGACAGGGCATCTCTGTTTAAGGGTTACTAGGGACAGGGCATCTCTGTTTAAGGGTTACTAGGGTCAGGACACCTCTGTTTAAGGGTTACTAGGGACAGGGCATCTCTGTTTAAGGGTTACTAGGGACAGGGCATCTCTGTTTAATGGTTACTAGGGACAGGGCATCTCTGTTTAAGGGTTACTAGGGACAGGGCATCTCTGTTTAAGGGTTACTAGGGGCAGGGCATCTCTGTTTAAGGGTTACTAGGGACAGGGCATCTCTGTTTAAGGGTTACTAGGGACAGGGCATCTCTGTTTAAGGGTTACTAGGGCGAGGGCATCTCTGTTTAAGGGTTACTAGGGACAGGGCATCTCTGTTTAAGGGTTACTAGGGACAGGGCATCTCTGTTTAAGGGTTACTAGGGACAGGGCATCTCTGTTTAAGGGTTACTAGGGACAGGGCATCTCTGTTTAAGGGTTACTAGGGACAGGGCACATCTGTTTATTTATTCTTTCTCTGCCGGTTTAACGGCTCATGACTGGTTTACCTTATTAAACTGGGCTTTGAACGAGTCGCAGAGCACCACTAAAAACCTGACAACCCCCCCACCCCCCCACCCCCACACACACACAACACACACACACATACCACTACTGAAACTGTCCTGATGGCTGAAGGGGGATCAATTCCAGCCACCTCCTCTCGCCAGCCCTGCTCGCCATATGGGAGTTATGTGCAGGGTGATGTTACTATCACACACCGGCCGTGTCCCAAATGGCACATTATTCTTTTTTTTAGTGCACTACTTTTGACCAGGTATCTTTTGAACTAAAGTAGTGCACTATGTAGGGAATAGGGTTCCATTTGGAATTCAGCGGGTGTTAATAATGATATTAGGAAACATGTGCCGTGTCGAAGGGTTAAATGGTCCATTTTAATACTTTAATCAATTCCAATATTAGATGAATTGGAGGGAAAAGAGTAACACAAAGCCATATGGTTCTTATATAAAAGCCATGAGGTTCTGCTATAAACGCCATGAGGTTCTGCTATAAAAGCCATGAGGTTCTGCTATAAAAGCCATGAGGTTCTGCTATAAAAGCCATGGGTTCTTCTATGAACGCCATGAGGTTCTGCTATAAAAGCCATGAGGTTCTTCTATGAACGCCATGAGGTTCTGCTATAAAAGCCATGAGGTTCTGCTATAAAAGCCATGAGGTTCTTCTATGAACGCCATGAGGTTCTGCTATAAAAGCCATGAGGTTCTGCTATAAAAGCCATGAGGTTCTTCTATGAACGCCATGAGGTTCTGCTATAAAAGCCATACGGATGTTCAATAAATGCCATAATGTGGCATTTTTTCATGAATATGAAATACGGACAGGTTCAATGCAAAGGTCTCTCAACACTGTACAGTATGACAACAGGTAAATAGGAACATATTTTGATTTATAGAGTAGTGTAATGTCTGTTGGTTGATGCCTTAAAAATGTAACTCTAAAGTATTTTTATTCTCTTCTGTTTTCACCAAATGTACTACTACAGATTTGGTAGACATATTTTGGGTTTCTTATGAAGGACAGTATTCTTACCTCTACAAAAATGTTTCCTGTTGTCTGCTATTGAACTCTATAAAGTTAGTTCTGTCTGTTTGAACGAGACCAACTCCACAGACCCAATGTCCTGACGAGCCACACTAGTTATTGAACGCCTGACTATCTATCTATCACCAACACGTCCACTGGGTCGTCATAGAAACACGATTCTAACCTCAGTCTCAGTAGCCACAGTTGAAGTTGGAAGTTTACGTACACCTTTGCCAATTACATTTAAACTACATTTTTCCACAATTACTGACATTTAATCCTCGTAAAAAAAAATCCATGTCTTAGGTCAGTTAGGATCACCACTTTATTTTAAGAATGCGAAATGTCAGAAAAGTAGTAGAGAGAATTATTTATTTCAGCTTTTATTTCTTTCATCACATTCCCAGTGGGTCAGAAGTTTACATACACTCAATTAGTATTTGGTAGCATTGCCTTTAAATTGTTTAACTTGGTCAAACGTTTCAGGTAGCCTTCCACAAGCTTCCCACAATAAGATGGGTGAATTTTGGCCCATCCCTCCTGACAAAGCTGGTGTAACTGAGTCAGGTTTGTAGGCCTTCTTGCTCACACACGCTTTTTCAGTTCTGCCCACACATTTTCTATGGGATTGAGGTCAGGGCTTTGTGATGGCCTCTCCAATACCTTGACTTTGTTGTCCTTAAGCCATTTTGCCACAACTTTGGAAGTATGCTTGGGGTCATTGTCCATTTGGAAGACCCATTTGCAACCAAGCTTTAACTTCTTGTATTGAGATGTTGCTTCAATATATCTACATAATTTTCCTCCCTCATGATGCCATTTATTTTGTGAAGTGCACCAGTCCCTCCTGCAGCAAAGCACCCCCACAACATGATGCTGCCACCCCCGTGCTTCACGGTTGGGATGGTGTTTTTGGCTTACAAGCCTCACCCTTTTTCCTCCAAACATAATGAACATTATGGCCAAAGAGTTCTATTTTTGTTTCATCAGACCAGAGGACATTTCTCCAAAAAGTACGATCTTTGTCCCCATGCGCAGTTGCAAACCGTAGTCTGTCTTTTTTGTGGCGGTTTTGGAGCAATGGCTTCTTCCTTGCTGAGCGGCCTTTCAGGTTATATCGATATAGGACTCGTTTTACTGTGGATATAGATACTTTTGTGCCTGTTTCCTCCAGCATCTTCACAAGGTCCTTTGCTGTTGTTCTGGGATTTATTTGCACTTTTCGCAAACAAGGTACGTTCATCTCTAGGAGACAGAATGCGTCTCCTTCCTGAGCTGTATGACGGCTGCAATTTTTTGATTTTCCCATGATGTCAAGCGAAGAGGCACTGAGTTTGAAGGTAGGCCTTGAAATACATATACAGATACACCTCCAATTGACTCAAAGTATGTCAATTAGCCTATCAGAATCTTCTAAAGCCATTACAACATTTCTGGAATTGTCCAAGCTGTTTAAAGGCACAGTCAACTTAGTGTATGTAAACTTCTGACCCACTGGAATTGTGATACAGTTAATTATAAGTGAAATAATCTGTCTGTAAACAACTGTTGTAAAAATGACTTGTGTCATTCACAAAGTAGATGTCGTAACCGACTTGCTTACGTTTGTTAACTAGTTGAATCAGGTATGGTGGCTCAGCTGGGGGGTCCCTGAGGAGAGAAGAGAGCACTAGTGACTTAGTCAACAGTTCTCATTTGACACAAGGCCAATACGTGATTATTTTACATGTCACTATCACTGGCCATAATCATATTTAACACGTAACCAGCGTAACTCAACAGATTAGATAAACTGGAATAACACTCTCATTCACATTTGCACCACGCCCCAAAAAATATTCTAATGATCTGCTGCCCATACATTTTAATCAAAAGTAAAAGACCCAAACCATATAGCATTAGTCATTTTCAATCAAGCGAATCATAATGATCCATAGGATTTAATAACATCCCACCTCACCCTGCTGTTCATCTAATGAAGTTTATTCATGTAATAAAACATTTGCCTGCAAGCTGTTTTTAATATTAGTTTCTAAACAGGTATTAATTGTTTATCCAGAATCAAAATAAGACAACATCTGTTTAGTGTCCTCACATCTACTTACATTATAAACCCAATAATCTCATTAAAATATAGAACTTTATAGAAATGTATAGAAACTTACAGAAATGTTACATTAGAGTTTCATTAAATTACAAAGAAGGAGAGAGAGAGATAAAGATAGAAAGAGAGATAAAGAAAGAGAGAAGGAAAGAGAGAGAGAGATAAAGAAGGAGATAGATAGAGAGAGAGATAAAGAGAGATAAAGAAGGAGAGAGAGAGAGAGAGAGAAAGAACGAGAGAGAGATAACGAGAGAGAGAGAGAGAGAGCGAGAGAGAAAACATGGGATACTTTTTTTATAACAATTACATCTATTTTGTGTAGAACGTTTAATTAATGAACTACTCTTAAATATAATTTGTGTCCATGCTGATTAATTTCACAGTCATAAAGGGCAGAAACAGACACCCACTCCATTTAGCATGAGGATTTGGGCTTCATCCCAGCACACTATTGCCTATATAGTGCACTACTTTTTTACCAGAGCCCTATGGGTTCTTGGTCAAAAGTAGTGTAGTACACAGGGGGTAAAGGTCCCATTTGGGATGCACCCTTTCTAGCACTAATTTATAATCCTTCAATATCCACGTAGTTCTGCTACAGCTTCTAACTTTTGCCGTCCACATCAACTCACACCGATGTGTAGAGAGCAAAGTATATCAACTTTGACACAGTTTTATGGGTGGGAGACGTGGATAATAATTGGTCAACACAAAAGCCTCAGTGGGTAATTCCACGATAACGGAATTTATTTTGTTCACTTGAAATGTATGCCACACTAAAAATATTGATTTCAAAGTTTAACAAACCGCACAACTCTATGCACAAGGACTACGTTTAACAAATTTACTTCAGAAATAATGGGGTGTCCGCTATGAAATGACACCTTTTGTTGGAAAATATATATATTTTGGATACTGAACTACAGTAAGTGAAGGAGATTACACACCAGTAATAGAATGATGGAATGACATCATGGGTCCATGATCTGTACTACACGGAAATACATCATTATATAGATAATAATAATTAAGTCATTCTCTTCACGGTGATGTATCTTAAATAGGTACCGAAGGGTAGAAATATGCAACATCCTCCTTTGCATATTTTGTTATTATTCTACGCTCTATTATTTGAATGGAACCAAATGTTGGCTGCTCTACTGAGCTCTTACTGTGCTGTACATTGATGTCCAAACTTGTGAAACATAGGCGTCTATGATTGCTGGCCACGCACGCCTCCAACTCAATCATCAAGTTTGCAGACGACATAACAGTAGCAGGCCTGATTACCAACAATGACGAGACGGCCTACAGGGAGGAGGTGAGGGCACTCGGAGTGTGGTGCAAGGAAAATAACCTCTCACTCAACGTCAACAAAACTAAGGAGATGATCGTGGACTTCAGGAAACAGCAGAGGGAGGAGCTCTCCCCTATCCACATCAACGGGACAGTAGTGGAGAAGGTGGAAAGCTTCAATTTGCTCAGCGTACACATCACTGATAAACTAAAACGGTTCAACGTCAGAAGGTTGAAGAAATTTGGCTTGGCACCTAAAACCCTCACAAACTTCTACAGATGCACAATCGAGAGCATCCTGTTGGGTTGTATCACCGCCTGGTACTGCAACTGCACCTCCTTCAACCGCAGGGCTCTCCAGAGGGTGGTCCGGTCTGCCCAACATATCACCAGGGACAAACTACCTGCCCACCAAGACTCCGACAGCACCCGATGTCACAGGAAGGCCAAAAATATATTCACGGACAACAACCACCCGAGCCACTGCCTGTTCACCCCGCTATCATCCAGAAGGCGAGGTGCTAATGAACACTTGTAAGTGACCAATAAAGTTTTCAATTTGGTTCAGATTTTGTTTTGGTTCAGATTTTGTACGTTTTATGGCTGCTTTCGGTGCAATTTCTGACTGTAGCTGCAATGTAAACGATGATTTATACCTGATATATGCACATTTTTCTAACAAAACATATGCTTTACAATAAATATGTTATCAGACTGTCATCTGATGAAGTTGTTTCTTGGTTAGTGGCTATTTATATATTTATTTGGTCGAATTTGTGATAGCTACTGATGGAGTAAAAAACTGGTGGAGTAAAAA
>NC_074694.1:2814779-2817279 GCF_029448725.1 Salvelinus fontinalis
TGTGTGTATATGTTTGTGTGTGTGTGTATATGTTTGTGTGTGTGTGTGTATATGTGTGTGTATATGTTTGTGTGTGTGTGTATATGTTTGTGTGTGTGTGTGTATATGTGTGTGTATATGTTTGTGTGTGTGTGTATATGTTTGTGTGTGTGTGTGTATATGTGTGTGTATATGTTTGTGTGTGTGTGTATATGTTTGTGTGTGTGTGTGTATATGTGTGTGTATATGTTTGTGTGTGTGTGTGTGTGTGTGTATGTGTGTGTGTGTGTATAATTGTGTGTGTGTATGTTTGTGTGTGTGTATGTTTGTGTGTGTGTGTGTATATGTGTGTGTATATGTTTGTGTGTGTGTGTGTATATGTGTGTGTATATGTTTGTGTGTGTGTGTATATGTTTGTGTGTGTGTGTGTATATGTGTGTGTATATGTTTGTGTGTGTGTGTGTATATGTGTGTTTATATGTTTGTGTGTGTGTGTGTGTGTGTGTATGTGTGTGTGTATGTTTGTGTGTGTGTATGTATGTGTGTGTGTATGTATGTGTGTGTGTGTGTGTGTATATGTTTGTGTGTGTGTGTGTTTGTGTGTGTGTATGTATGTGTGTGTGTGTGTGTGTGTGTGTATGTATGTGTGTGTGTGTGTGTGTGTGTGTGTGTATGTGTGTGTGTGTGTGTGTGTGTGTGTGTATGTATGTGTGTGTATATTTGTGTGTGTGTGTGTTTGTGTGTGTGTATGTATGTATGTGTGTGTGTGTGTGTGTGTGTGTATGTATGTATGTGTGTGTGTGTGTGTGTGTGTGTATATGTTTGTGTGTGTGTGTGTTTGTGTGTGTGTATGTATGTGTGTGTGTGTGTGTGTGTGTGTATGTATGTGTGTGTGTGTGTGTGTGTGTGTGTGTATGTGTGTGTGTGTGTGTGTGTGTGTGTGTATGTATGTGTGTGTGTGTGTGTGTGTGTGTGTGTGTATATGTTTGTGTGTGTGTGTGTTTGTGTGTGTGTATGTATGTGTGTGTGTGTGTGTGTGTGTGTATGTATGTGTGTGTGTGTGTGTGTGTGTGTGTGTGTTCGAGGCAGGTGGAGTCTGGGAGAGGTAGCAGAGGCAGAAAGGAGGGACTGGGGAAGTAAGGGAGGGGGAGAAAACAAGGGAGGAGAAAAGGGAACGAGGGGAGGGAGGTGGAAGTAAAAGGGTTAACTAGCCACTCCGACACAAGGGAGAACAAAAGGGAACGAGGGGAGGGAGGTGGAAGCAAAAAGGGTTAACTAGCCACTCTGACACAAGGGAGAACAAAAGGGAAAGAGGGGAGGGAGGTGGAAGCAAAAAGGGTTAACTAGCCACTCCGACACATAACCTTTCTCCTCGCTGTTTGGACCTCTTCTGATCTTCTAATGATCTTCTAACAACTCTAGCTAACATTCGCAGAGTCAGACCTAGGTTCAAATACTATTTAAACTCATTTTTAAAAAAATATTTCAGCTGTGATTGATGGAGATTGCCTGGCATTTCAAGCAGACAAAAAAAAAACGCTAAAAGTATTTGAAAGATTTTCAAATAGTATTTGAATTCCTGGTTTCTTCTTTATAATTGCGTCACAGCGGAGATGAGAATTTATAACACTATTCCCAATTACAGATAATAAAAATAATACAAGTTTAAGACCCCTCCTATGACTCCTTCGTAAAACAGCAGCACTATTAAAACTATGAAAAGCTATTTCTACTGTGGCCCAGCGAGATCATTTAAAAGGAGGTAGTGAATATTAATGAGAGAAGACTGAGTCTGCTATCAACGGCTAATGTGTATGTCCTTTCTGAGTTTACTCTTGAGGAGGGTCACAAAGCGCGTCCTATTTCCCTTATATCGCCCAATGGGTCCTGGTCAAAAGTAGTGCACTATAAAGGGAAATAGGATGTACTTTGGGATCCAGACCGAAAAGCCTATTTAGGTTTTAGGTGATGGATGCCAAATGACCAACCAGCACTTAAAAAGAGGATGCCTGCTGATATCTCTCTCTCTCTCTCTCTCTCACACACACACACACACACACACACACACACACACACACACACACACAATCACACACACACACACACACACACACACACACACACACACACACACACACACACACACACACACACACACACACACACACACACACACACACACACACACACACACACACACACACACACACACAGAGATGTCATCTGGGCAGGACACACACACAACAGACATGAGACACACGCAGAGACACACACACCACATGATAAAGACACATACTACTTTATACTTTTTTTCACATATAAAAACATTGACATGCTAACAAAGACTCAAACACTATATTTACATGACTGAATGGACACAAAGTCAGATGCCAAAGACATAACCCTATACATTTATCAGACCTATAATCCTACATATATACATTTAACAGACCTATAATCCTACATTTATACATTTAACAGACCTATAACCCTGCAAATATACACAAAAGACCTATAACCC